>NC_140493.1:8163890-8188890 GCF_964271855.1 Acomys minous | reverse complement strand
CTTAAAAATTATATGCAGAATCATAATCTCAGGGAAAGGCACTCAGAATTAATATGGTAAGAATACTCATTACATATAGCTTTTATTAGTATTAAAACTAATAAAGCCAGCAGACCCAAAGTAAATAGATATGTGGTGCTGTGTTTTTATTATTATTGCCAAAGGCTGTGGTAACTAAACTTTCAGGCATGATATGAAAATTAAATGATGCACAGGAATTTGAAAAATGAGTTCTGTGTATCCCATTTGGATTTGGTTGTATATTTCACTTAGAAATCTATTTATCTTCTGTGATTATTGCTTTAGACTGAACAAATGTCGGATGGAATGTAGTCATGTACATAGTGGCTTTGTTACTTTGTATTTCTCAAAGTAGAAATATTGGGGGGCAGATTCAGTTCCCTTTGAGCCAATGCTTATTTTTCCCCTTTGGTGGTCTGGCAGGTACACATGCAATGTCCTGGTGGTGCTCTGGAAATACGTGGCATTCCATAACATTCCTGGATCTGTATTTCTCTGAAATCGGTGTCGACAGAGTCTCCTGCACACTACTAGGGGATTGGCCCACTGGGAGTCCATCTGTGTTCTAAACTGATAAATCTTTGGGAATACAATAAATCTAGGGAAGTTTAAGATACGCTCAGGGTTTGCATGCAGACAAATGTGACATGGTTCATTCTTCCACCGTCAGAAACATATACTTGATTCCTATGGAAAACATGTCCGATAAAACCTGAAGGAACCCCTCTCAAGATAACGGAATCATGGTGCTATGTAGCTTAGAGATGGCACCAGAATGAGGCACATAGATCAAGAATAGTGAATGCAGCAGCCAGCTGAGCCAACCTGGTATCCGGCCTAGAGAATTGGCAGGACAGGAAGCATCTGCGGTTGAGCTAGCTAGACGTAAAACCAGCAGCGCTGGCACAGGCTGAGCAGTCTCAACATGCCTATGGTTACTTGCTGGCTTTTCTGCCATGTCCATGCAAATTCAAGGGCATTGTCTTCTATGGTAGATTTCTGCTCTAAGTCAGAGGGGGAAAGCTAGAAAACGGAGGTACTGTTTTGTAAAAGAATGGTGTGTGTGTGTGTGTGTGTGTGTGTGTGTGTGTGTGTGTGTGTGTGTGTGTGGTATTGACTTACCATTGACAATGTTCCCCAAGATTGGGGAGAACAACTTTTAAAGATTATAGTAAATGAATTAAGTCAGGCTTATATACTTGAATATCACATGCTTTTTCTCACTTAGGGATCCTAGATGTTAGCCATATGTGGTGGTACATGCTTTTAATCCCAGAACTTGGGAGGTAGAGGCAGGCGGATCTTGTTGTTGAATTTAAGGCCAGCCTCATCTACATAGCCAGTACTAGGACAGCAAGCACTACATAGAGAGACTCTGTCTCAAAAATAACAAACCAAGCAAGGGATAGTAGATATTATGTAGATACATAAAATCCTATGTGCACATAGGACATAAAAATAAAGACAAGACGGATTGATACAGGGGGAATGGAAACTAGTTGAGCTGAGATGGTGGGATGTGGGGCAACATGTCAAGTTTATTATATACTTTTATGAAAGCATCCTTATAAATTACAATACTGTGTACAATGAATATACAACAATTAGAGACTCAGATGTCCTGAAAACCACAAATTACTATTCCTCTGGACAATGGGCTTGGGGTAACATATGACAGTCATCACATGATAAGAGGGAGCAATAAGTGAAAAAGAATACTTGTAAAATAAATTATTTTTAAAGTTGTACTTAGTCAAACAATAACATTGACACAGATCCTTAGTTACAGAGGAACAAAACGTTCCATTCGCCCTTCTCCATTGGCTGTTTTCTGGTGTGTGAGCCCACGGTGTCAGTGGTGTCTTCAGCAGGGAAGACAACAATAGCAAAATAAGGGTGGGAGTAGCACCTGCCTCCCTAGGTATCAGTGTTGTCCTGAACTACTTCTTCTGCTTATTTCATCTTGATCTATTTAAATTATTCTCCAGCTCTGACACTTTCCCTAGTCCCTGCTGCTCTAGACATCTTCATGTGAACAGGAATCTCCCACACAATACACAGAAACTCATTTTGTTACCTAAGCATATCTTGTATTTGATGACATCATTACTCATGACGTCATTAGCCATCAAGTAAGGAAATGGTTTTTTTTACCTTTCATGGTACTAACCTTTGGCACTGTTGTCCAATGTGGTGACTGCAGGGCCATCCCACAGCACTGCCCCACCTCACCATTTACTGCAGAGGCTTTTCAATGTAAGACTACATTTGCTCCCATCACAACTCTACCTACAGTGTCTTACTGCCGTCTTCATAAGATGAATCATTTAGGCCGCTGAGCAGCTGCAGAGCAACCCTTGGCTCCATGGAATTTGGCATAAATTCCAGTCCTGTAAACATTAAAATTAGTCCCCACACACTGACTCCTTCGACCACCTTTCTCTCACTGCCCTTGCACAGGCCTGTCACACCCACATTATCTCTGCACTCCCTCACTACCTCTTCAATTAGAAAAATCGCCCCCTCTGGGAAGCCTTCTTCAGCGATCTCAAATAGTTCCATTTTGCTCTCTGCCCTTGTCCCTTTTTTCTTAGGTGCAAATGACGTTCCTGCATTTACAACTATGTATCAATATCCATGTTGATGTGTCTGTGACAACTCTGAGATCCTCTAGGAGGGGAAAATGTCATAACACTGTTTTATGTCCTTAACGATTTGCATAATGCCTATGCCATGGCTACAGAGTAAGCAGTGACAGGATAAATAGAGGAGTTAAGCACAGGGTGGCAGAGTAAGAGGAGGAAGAGGCTCGGCTGATTCCTAAAGCAGGACCAGGTGAACAGGGTCTGTCTAACTGCAGAACGAGGCATTTTAGGAAGTAGCAAGTGTCTATTTAAGATACCCAGACCATGGTTTGCTCCTGTGGTTTGACTGTGCTATACTCTTCTATAGTTCAGCCAAGAAAGGTGTTATTAGTGTACAACCCTTTATGCTGCGTGGTTCCTAGTGATCGGAGCTATCAGCGCTTCAACTCTGGTGTTGATGGGGGATATACCAAGGCAGGAACTAAGTGGACCTCATAGTAGATAGAGAGTATGGCTTTAAAATGTGTCCAGGAAAACAAAAATAGCTAGTGTTGACTCTTGAGATGAACTGGGAATTTGCGTTTTGGCACTAATAAGGCAATAAATGCAGACAAAGGGTAGCAGCAGCTGCCTTCCATGGCGGTGGTTTGGTGTTTCCCAGCCTGCACTTGGAGTTAGCCCAACACTATCCATTCGTACTATAGTGTGCTCTAATATCTCTGTAGGTTTTATAATAGCATAAATAATTATAACGCCTTGATTTTTTATATAATGCCTTTCTCTAAGGAGCAGAAAGCACTGTGTGGATGTTATCTCATTAAATCTCAGGGCACTCTGGGGACACAGGAAGAAAACAGGTGATATTATATCCCCTTTGAATCTAGAGCTGGAACAAAATTGCTGCAACCAAAACTAAATAAAAGCAAGACCAAATAAAAGTAAGATACATAGGAGGATACAATAAAGAATTTAAGGAAACATATTGGCTGTCAGAATAAAAGACTTAAAGGCAAAGGAAGAACTATTCTAAGAATGCAAATGGTCTACAGTGGATTATTAATTAAAATGTAGGCAGACAAAGATTAAAACAGTACAACGAACACTTTAGAAATTTGGAAAACAGGATAATTTTAAAATTATTTCCATTATCAAGAAGCATTTTAGAAGTAGAATGCATTAATTTGTCTGCATAGTTATACTAAAGGATGGATGCATAAACACACTCCCAGCAAGAAAAGGAAATAATTAAAACTTATTCTGTGAAAAGTTGGCAAAGCACAGTTTTAAAATGAAATTTTAATTTTTAATGTATGTAGAAAAATAGGTTTCAGTTTATTTTCTACCATAACTCCATATAATTCAATTTTACTTATGGTAGTATAGAACTAGATACAAAGAAAGAGGTATATCTCCTAGAAATCAACTCTGTATATGATAAAAATAGATTTACTTAGATATGAAGGGTAATGTCACCCTTATTCTAACTATATGGTCAAATGTTTATTATTATTTGTAAAGTTCTCTGTCTCTCTTCTCTGTGTGTGTCTCTCTCTGTGTCTTTCTGTCCATCTGTCTCCTTGTGTGTGTGTGTGTGCATATGTGTACCTGATGTCCCATTTCAAGAAGATAAATAATACTGCAAATTTTTCTTCCTAGTTATAAAATCACTGGGGAAATGGTATGCAGGTAACTGTTGTTAGTGATAGGTTATCACAGGGTTATCTGATTTATGTCATAGTCATTTACCAAAGTAATTACCTCAGAAGTCAAGGAGAAAATATATTGGCTTTGGTTAAGGTAAACATTAGGAAAATATTGATGTTTGAGGTAAATACTGTCCAAGGAAATTGCCAAGCCAATGCTACCCCAAATGGCAATCAATCTGAATGATGGCCAGAGTATGAAGTCAATACTCGCTTAGATATGAATAAGTAATTCAGAGCTATTCATAGGCTTGGAGGTGTTGAAGCTTTGATCACATCTCTGGGTAATATCCGTTCCGCTCCCAAGTCCTCTGTGTGTTTGGCTGATGCACTGTCAAAGAGTGACCTAAGCTAATGGGAGACACCAAAACCATTTCTACTTGCTCACAGAGTTTTGCAAACCAGTCCCGTTTTTTATTGTTCCTGTGGCAACACTCAAGTGATCGGCACCGAGCGTTGTGGCCGCGGTATAGGCTGGGTTTTCTATTTTACTGCATTATCAGATAAGCAGGACCTACCTTTAGAGGACAGGTATTGTAAGTCCAATGTTATAAGTAAAGAGTCCTTTAAAAGGTGTACTTTTAGATAAAGCTAACATTAGATAAACCAAAGATACCCTCAGGGCACAGTCCGTTTGGTCTACGCGTAGAATCAGCAACAGATTATAACAAAGATGAACAGCAGTGACCAAAGGTGAGCACAGTGGCAATCCGCACACGCTGCCACCAGCTCATGATCACCTTAGAAGTAGAAGACAGAGAAGGATTGGTTCACATGCGGTCATGTTTCAAACCTCCATTCACATCTTCCTGATAGTAGGGTATAGTATAGTTTCTGGCACACAATAAACAGGAATTTTAGGGAATAGTCAAGCACTTGTGTGTCTCTTTTTTTGTTTTCTCCAGGATGTTTGGTGTTGAAATAAGAACTGAGAAAAATACAGAAACGCGCTCTTACTTTTAGGCAGTATGAATGGCTTGTCCTCTGAAATTTTGAGTTATGAGTATATTGAATTAACCCACTATGAATGAGGAAATGTCTACTTGTACTGTACTTTATACCTGTACATGTGTTCGTTCCCATCATTACTTCCTGAACGGTACTGTGTAACAATTACGTGCATAGCACTTATGTCAGATATTTCAACTAATCTGGGGGTGATGCTAGTTTACCAAAGGATGTGCATGTTACATGGAAATACCCAGGATTTTGATAGATTTTGGTATCCATGGGGTCATAAAACCATAGAAAGCAAAAGATAGCTATAGTCTGAAAAATGTAACAAGTTCATACCATATAGCAGTCTATTGTGAACTCTTAACAATTCTTTGGTCTTGTTACCAAGGAAAATAAACAGGAAGACTTGCATCCCAAGACCTGCATCCCAAGACCTAGGGCCCATGCAAGTTAACCAAGTGGTACCAAAGCCCATCACCATCAATGCTTGATCAAGAGTTACATGTTCCAGGATGTCAGGACACTCATCGGTTTGCTATTTTTCATGAGCACCCTATGACAGGAACATGAGCAAGCAGGTTTTTTGTCTTTCCACGGGGTTGAGGGGTTGAGTGCTTTCAGTACTGGAAGTCTGACAGATCATCTCACTTACCTTGGTAATCTTCTGGGGGTGAATGTGTGTTCATTATTCAAGTAGGCCATAACAAGAACAGGTGACCAAATCAAGCTGAAGTCGCAGTCTTTTATGTACACCCTGAGTATCAGATGCCATTGCAATGCTTGGTGTTCATCATTGCAGAGTCTGGATAAAGGAGCTATACCCTTTCCCCATTCTGGTATGTCCAGTGAGTTCTGAGGTCTGATTTCTCTGATACAATTTTAATATACCCATATGTAGTAATACACCTACAATGTCAGTCATTTTGTGGAATGGCTCCCTTTCTGCCACCAGAAATAAGTCATCCATCAGTCTATGGTAAGGGTGGTGGTATTCACGTATCCACCCAGAAACCTAAATGTCTTCTATCCTCAAAGTGAAGTCAAAGCTTCTTGGAAAATGGAGTCTCGCATGCCTGAAAAAAAAAAAAACAAAACAAAACACTGCTTTATACAGTATGTTGTTGTAATTTAGGAACTGGGCATAGCATGATGTCAACACATTCACATTCCTAGGACCTCAGAGGGCACCTGGTTTCTGCCAGGCCTAGATTGGCCTGTCCTCTCTGTAGTTATAGCATAGCTGATAAATCAGTAGCCTCCTATGCACCTCACTGTCCACAGTAGCAGAATGGGAAAAATAAAATTGCTCCTTTGAATTGCTTAATTAGCACAAGAAAATGTACATAACCAACTGTCCTGTAGGAGCTCACTGAGTGGTGGCTGCTTTATGGCAGTGGATCAATTATTCTCCCCAGCTGGAAGTGTGTTGAGTGGAGCATTTACTAATATTAGAAAATGGAAATGCATTTCCTTTCATTTCCATAGCCTGAGAGGACTTCTTTTTATTTTGGAGCATAGCATTAGTAACCTATTAATCACATTATCTAATTGTCAGCGAGAGTACGCTAAATCAGACCTAATTGAAAAAAAAATAGAAATATTATTAATTATGACAGTAGCATCTTTAATTTGTATGCAGTTGGGGGTTGGGAATACAACTGGAGAAGTCTTTTGCTGCTCATTGGCTAATTAGTGTATCTTGTAGGAACATACATTAAAACAACGGATCGTTCTGCCTATGCATTATAACTGTCTTTGTCACTGTTCTATTGCTGTGAAGGGACACCATGACCAAGGAAACTCTTATAAAAGGAAGCATTTAAGTGGGAGCTTACTTATTGTTTGAGAGACTTGGTCCATTATCATCATGGTGGGGAGCATGACAGCATGCATGCATGGGAGAGAGAGAGAGAAAGAGAGAGAGAGAGAGAGAGAGAGAGAGAGAGAGAGAGAGAGACAGAGAGACAGAGAGACAGAGAGACAGAGAGACAGAGAGACACAGAGACAGAGACAGAGAGACAGAGAGAGAAACAGAGAGACAGAGATAGAGACAGAGACAGAGACAGAGACAGAGAGACAGAGACAGAGCCTAACATGGGTTTTCGAAACCTCATAGTCCACCTCAGTGACACACTTTGTCCAACAAGGCCACACAACTCCTAACTCTTTTCAATCCTATCAAAGAGTTCTACTTCCTCGTGACTAAGCATTCAACTGTGTGGGCCCATGAGGGTCATTTTTATTCAAACCCCCACAGTTGCCCAGAGGGGAGTTTGAACAATCCCCATTTTTAGCTAAGGCTAATTGAAAGACAGATAATGCTTGATTAGCTGAGAGATCGTATTTGTGCCTGTAATTAGCGTGGAGTTATCATGTAAGTCAAAAGCAATACTAACACTCAAGGTCTCCTTAGGAACTAAGGCCAGCAAATTATGTTTTCACGAAACATTTGGAACCACTTTCAGAGAGGTAATTTCTGGATAATATGTCACTTAAATGGTTTTATTATGTCAGTTTGACAGCTTCTCTTCTACAAAGGGGGTAGCCAATCAACTGCACCTGGGTTTGTGAGGGAAAATAACATACTAATTGATTTATGTAAGCAACGTGAAAATACTTATAAAGTAAAGCCCATGGCAACTGGCAGATGTGAACACTGTGCACTTACCTATGGCTCACCAAGAACACTCCAGTACTTGAAGGCAAATGTAGTTTTGTATTCACTTTTTATTATTGCTTGCATATAGATGTTTTGTGTGTTAAAAGTCATTTTTTGTCAGAACTTCAAGCATATCATTTTTGTGAGTAAAAATGTTATGAAATAGTAGCTAGAGGTAGCATCAAAATATAGTCTAGTAATTCTTACCTACCTTCCCAAAGCCCACTTTTACTTTGGTTCCACATATGCTTTAGGATGTTGGTTGTAATTTTTATAATATGATACACTTCATTATACATCTGTTACGTTGCACATAGATATGAACTTTTACCCAAATAGTGACAGTTTACATGTACTTTATTATATCTGGGCACAGAGCAAATGTGAGCGAAGGCACAGGATAAAATAATTAGTAACTCTATGTGTGCTGTGGAACCTCCTGACCATAATTATAACAAAGAAGAGCCAATATTTGAAATGAGAGCCTCTTCATCACAAAACCTCAGACGTAAAATTTCTTCCGCAGGCTCCTGTGTCTTAACTTTTCATCTTTAATGAGCAATGCTGTTTTGGGAGGGCGTAGAAAATTAAGGTGGTTCTGGCTAGAGGAAGTAGCTCTCTAGGGGTGGGCCTTATGGGTTCATAGCTCTGCTTTCTCATCTGCAAAGATGTGAGGAAGCCATGCTACACGTTTCTTCCACCCTGGATGAGGCCATTTCCAGCCACCGTTCTACCCCTACTGTGACAGACTGTCTCCCCACAAACTGTGAGCCAAATCTACTCCTTTCCCCTTTAAGTTGTTCCTGTCAGGTACTCTGACGATAAAAGGACCTAATACAGAAAATTGGTACCATATGTGCAGACACTGTTAGACCTGGCCGTGTGACTCATCAACCTTTAGAACCTGTTTATAGGTCTAAGTAAGCACTTCTGTAGGGAGGATGGACTGATAAGTATGCTTAGGGATGGATGCATGGTCAACATGGGATCTCTGGGTGTCCCACAGTTTCCTAGGCAGCTATAGTCTCCTGCTTTAGGAGGCTCTCTAGACCCACGTGTGGTGAGTAACGTTCCTATTATAAATACAATTACAATAGAATTATTAGAAAGAGAGCTGACAGTGAGTGAATGGTATGTTGTTCATCAAGATCTTGAACTGGGACTTTGAGAGTTTTGCTGATGGGGAAAAGATCATCAGGTTAATATTGCCAAGCAGATGTGACAGAGCAGATGAGACTGTGTGGCCAGTTGATCAGAACTGCTCCTCCTACTGTGCATCACTGTAAAATGGTGACTTTGGGTGACTGTCGGGCCTAATGGTGACTTTAGGTACTGTTGGACCTAAGAAGGGTGCACGAGCTCTGGAAATGAAGTGGAGCACCTTTGTCACGTGTTGTCCTGGGTAGCATGGCGGTACACTTCTGGCCATCTGTACAGCGGCACTCAGCACTACCATTCTGCTGGAAAAACTTGGGGTTACCAGTTTAGGGCTCAGGTTTCAGTCCAGGAACTCTCCCTTTAGGACTGTTATTAGGACTTCATATATCTGTGGAAGGTTGCCTCTTTCCTTCCAAAAAAAAAAAAAAAAAAAAGGCCCAGAACAGAGACATACTCCTCCCAAAAGTCATTTCCAGAATTTTCTTAAAAGTTGAAAAAAATATATAGAGGTGAAACAAGAGGTTGAAGGTATTTCAGAAGAGGAACAGAAAATAGAGGACTCAGAGGTAGGCAGCTCATGAGCCTTTCATCCCTTCTCCTGAGTAATGAATCTGTCGCTAATGCCTTGTGTGACATCAGACCGTTGCTTGCTTGGCCTTTGAATATGTCATCAGTACCTGGTACTAGGAAGCATCCAGGATTTCAGTGCCAAAGGGATTGTCAAGGCTTCTCTTTTCTGTTTCCTTTCATGCGGGGGTCATCGCTGGTTACCCAGCCCCTCTCGTGTTGGCCTCCCGATTCGCTCCTTGTTTTTATAATATGTACACACATGCATTCTACGAGTCCCGCTTCTCCACAGAACCTTGCCTAGTAAAGATTCTGGTGCCAAAAAAAAAAAATATGTCTAGCTAGAGGAAGTCTGTGACTGAGGAGGGGTCCATGTGCGTTATTCCCAACTCTGGTTGTGGCCCCAACTCTCTGAATCCTGATGTGTAACAACACAAGGAAGGCCCGTCGTCACCGGAGTCCAAGCCATCCAGCTGTCAGGCCCCATTGATATGATGGATTGTAGTCCCTCAAACTGTGATTTAAAGTGAACCATTTCTGCCAGGAATTCACGGTGATGAAAAAAAAAAATAAACAATGCATAAAATAACTTTAAAAACCATTATTGGCACGCAGAGCAAGAAAGTCAAGATTAAATTGTTTGTTGGATTGTCATGTAATGCATATAATATGTATGTGTCTACAAATCCACAAAGACATGCGTAATAGTTTCTATTGATCTTTATGAATATTTTGCTCTGCCTCAAGTCTCGTAGACATAATAATGAATGGTTTATCACTTAATGATATGTGCAGCCACATTGGTAGGAGCACAGATCATCTTGCCACTGAGTAAGTTTAAAAGAAACATAAAGGTTGTGCCTTTCAGCAAATTGCAAAATTTGATTTTTTATCACTAGGTGGTCCCTAAGTGATTCCCCAGCCCATCCTGATTTCTTATTAAGGAGCATACGCATTGGCTATCAGAGATCCAAATAGTGAATCAAATCTGCTCATTTTGGAAAACGAGACCAAAACATGCTAAGGAATTAGTGTGCATTCTAGAAACATTGCAACGTCCAATTCAAATCTGTGCTTTAGCTGTAAAACGTGTTAGATTGCCATTAGGGCCATGGGGTGAAACACATACCTCAGCCCGAATGTTCTGCAGACTCCACCATGGACGTGAGGTCTTGATGCAGATCTGTCAAGGAAACAGTCCTAGAGTCCCATGGGGTCTCCTCCTCATGTGCTTAAGTAATATCAAGTAAATACAGTCAATATGAGCTGCAGGACACCAGTGTCATTACAGATGTAAGCTAACGCCCACCAGAAATACGTAGATGGAAAATTCACTGTTTAGATAGAAACGTCATGAAAAACTGATAATGAGAGGAAAGAAAGATTCACAGTTTTTAGAGCACCAGGGAGAGAATCATTTTGGTGACACTCGAGGCAGCCTTAGGCAAGTGACTTACTTGACTGCTCTCAGAACTCCTTGTTTCCATAAGAAATGACAAAAAAAAAAAAAAAAAAAAAAAAAAAGCCCTAACTACTGTAGGTATATACTTAAAGTGCATTATTCATATTTTTAAGTCCTCCATATGCCTAGCACACAGAAAGTTCATGGCAAGCATTTGCTTATTTTAAAGAGAACCGAATAATAGGGCCAATATCTTAAAATCAGAATTTTGTGAAGAATCCTCAGTAAATATGAATGTGAGTGTAGAACACCGACTACTAAGGGGCTACTGTCTGAGTGTCACCTCGTCCCTTCCTCCCTACAACCATCCCCTGGGCTGTGTGGGAAAGGGTCCTGTTGTCTCTGTGACCACTGCTGTCTGTGGCTGTAAAGGGAAGAGCTTGGTTAGATTCCCTTTTTCCCCTTTGAGGATATGTAGCTTACAACCAGTGAGCATTTAATAACTGTTAGATTGGTTCTGTAATAGTGTAAGGCGTCCGTGTGGGGAGCTTGCGAACAACACCTGGGACAGCTTAGAAAAGCACAGATTTCACTCTCCTGCTCTTGGGGCAACATGAAATCCAATAAAACCCACTGCTTCAGCGCCAGGCTTCTTCTCTGAATGGATGGAGCCGGAGAAGGAAAATACAATTGCTAACAGGCACGCAAGGTTCCGTGCCCCACCTTGCATATTCGTTTTCCAGGTGGACTCTGAGGAGGATGGGATATTTCTCCAGTGAGTCCAGTGCGGGAAAGCACTGCACACCAGGCTTGTCTCTGGCGTTGACCTCTGGACTAACAATGTTTCATAAAATCTTTCAATTCACTGAGGGTGTAATTCTGAAACAACAAAACACATTTTACTCTTTTCATTCTGTATCCTGCCCCGATACATTTTGTTTTCCTAGTTTTTATTCTCTTACTTGGGGAGGGGGGGTGGATAATTTTTCTCTGGAGCTCAGAAGATGAGCACTTTTGACCCAAAACTCGCTGAAGAGAGACACAGCAAGCCTGATAGTTCAAGTCCATTGCTTGTAAGGTTTTACATTGTGTTTCATGCTATCATGGCATGTCTATACGGGTGAAGGCAGATGCAGAGGCTTCGGGGTTGTTCTAGAAATGGAGCGTTTACTAAGAAAGATGAAAACAGAAGGAAATTACATTGGGAGCAGAGCTCTGAGGACCCAGCGTTTTTTTTGTTTGTTTGTTTGTTTTGTTTTTTTTTTAGCTCACTGCATTCAAGACATGGTGAACACAGCCTGGTTCTGTGATGTCTCAGAAAATAAATAACCATTTTGCTTTCAGAAGGGATGATAGGCAAAATACTTAACTGTTGAAATGCCAGAGATACTGAGTGATAAATGTGAACACTGCCCACTGAAGTGGATGCCAGCTCTAAGAAAATCAGAAGAGTCCTAGTGTGCTAGCCCCCTTTTCACAACAAGCATCACAAAAGCTACCAACAATAGGAACCTCAGGTGCAGAAATCCATTTTACTTTGTGCAATAAAATAACATGAAACTAACTTCATAGTATCTCTCTTAAGCAATGCCTCTATGACTGGATTTTTACTACAGTTGACACTTGATGTATATTTGTTAACTCTGATTTTTATTTTCACTTCTTCAATATTCATCATTTTTATTTTCAAGTAAATGTATTTTAGCTGATAAGTGAAATAAACTTGCACACATGAACAAGGGCACTCGTCATGTCCCAGGACTTGGGTACACTGTGTGGTTAGGTTACCCACTTATATCTGCTCCAAAATATTTTTCTTTTAGATTTCTGAGACTCACAACAAATGATGTTGTATATTAGTACACAGGAACTCCTCGTTCCATGGCTGGGCAGGTGGCCCAGTTGATAAAGTACTTGCCTACCAGCAGGAAGACCTGAATTTGATTCCTGACACACGCGTGTAAACACCATATGTTGCATTGCACACCCATCATCTCAGCAAGTATGGAGGTGGGGAATGAACAATCCCTAGGGCTTGCGGGCCAGCCAGTCTAGGTGAATTGGTGAGCTTCAGGTTCAGTGAGAGTCTGTCAAGATCAAGATAGAAATATATTTAAGGATTATCAACATCTGGCCTCCTCATGCCTGTGTACCCTCACACACATGTGCACACACATGAGAGCACACGCAACATCTTTTCATCCAACATTCCTTCTGGTAATTAATCTTTCCCTATCATCCCCTTGTTCCACCTAGCTCCAGTTTCTTCCACGTTGTTACAAATGTCAAGATTTCGTTGTTTTTTTACAAGACTGTATTATTAGTCAAGTTACTCAGGACTAATATAATGAAGTGTGTGTGTGTGTGTGTGTGTGTGTGTGTGTGTGTGTGTGTGTGTGTGTGTCTGTGATTCATTAGATTGCTGAGGGTGCAATAATTTAGGTAGTTCAACAATACCATCTGACCCTGGAAAGGCCACAATACTGGTAGCTGCTCAGGCCATAAGGCTGGATGTCTCAGCAGTCTCAATTTGGGGCTAAAGGATTGGAGGATTCATGGAGAGTTTCTGGTCTTCTGTATACATAGGTAGAAGTTGTTTCTGATGTTAGTGAAGGAACGCATCAGCAACGGGGTAGATGAAATTGTCTTTTAGAGTGAGAGCAAGCAGGCAAAAAGCAAAGATCCATTTTTTTCCGTATTCTTTTATGTGGAGTGCCAGCGGAAGGTGCTGTCCACATTTAGGGTGGGGCTTCCTACTCCAAATAGCCTGAACAAGAAAATCCTTCACAGTAGTGTCAGCAGCTTAGGTTTTAGTTGGTAGCAGTCAAGATGGCAACCCAGATTAGCCAGCACAGAGCCAATTCTACTGTGTACACGCACCACTTTTTCTTTAGCTCTTCATCAGTTGATGGTGTTTTTCCCATTTCTTAGCCATTGTCGATAGTGATACAATACACATGAGAATGCAGATATCTCTTTAATGCACTGATTTTGTATCCTTCAGTTAAACACCCACGAGTCGAGTCCTGTTTCTGAATCTACTTTAGGCTTCAAGACACGCCTCTCCGTGCAAATTTCCACCAAGAATGCCCATGGGCCCCATTCTACCTCACTTCTCGGTGGCTGTGATCACACACTGATCAAAAACAACTTGGGAGGGGGGAGGACTTTTTTTTTTTCAGCTTACAAGTTATGGCCCAGCAGTGAGGGAGGTTGAGGCAGGAACTGGGGCAGAGATCATAAAGGAAGGCTCTTTACTGTTTTTTTGTTTTCTATGTGGCTTGCTCAGCTGCCTTCTTCCACAACCCAGGACCACTTGCCCAATGGACACTGTCTGAGCCCTTCTATCAATTAGCAAGCAAGAAAATGCCTATGGGCAAATTTAATGGAAGCAATCCAATTGTGACTTCCTCTTCCCAGGTGTCTCTAGTTTGTATGACACTGACAAAAACTATATGGTCCACGGGCTCAGGCTCCCTCTTTTCCACACTAGCTGCCCTTTATCTCTTCATAATAAGCATCCTTGCTGGGGTTATAACCCATTATGGTTTCAGTCTGCATCTCCCTGATGACCAGGGATTCTGAGCTTTTAATTGTTGTGAACCAGTGAGTTTCAATAGGGTCACAGGAGAGTGGGTGAGGAGTTAGTTAACAGGAGCACGGTCAACTCACTAGCGGCTACACTTGTGAAGAAAATGTGTCAACCTTGCTCAACTAAACACTGCCCATAGATTCCCTGGGAGGCCCGGGCATTATAAGTGCCTGCCCCTCCAGCTGCTGCTGCTGTCAGATTGTGTGTCTTCTTGCAAGAAATATTAAGCCAGACAAGATGGCAAGGGATGGAGAAGCAATAAACCCCAGTATTGAGAATTTCAGAAAGGAGACAAAATAGAAAACCAACTGGGGAGGAAAAGTTGTAGAAGGGTTTCTAGAAGGAAGCAATGTTGGACGTGCTGGCATGGGCCTGTCATCCCAGGTGCCTGGCAGGCTGAGGCAGGAATATTGCAAGTTTAAGGCTCATTGACAACTTAATGATAACCTCTCTCAGTTTTTTTTCTTTACAGAGGTGGAGTTTGGGCTACAGTTCAGTAGTAAAGTTCTTTCCTGTCACATGGGAAGTCTGGTTTCCAGCTCCCCCAAATTAGACTGGATCCACACAAATTATGAAGACTTATCCATGTTTTAAAACTTGGGAGTTTTTTTTTTTTGCTCTAGATATTTAGAATATTTTATATATTCTATAATCAGCCCCTTAGCTTCTCATGCCACAGTTGATCAATCTTTTAAGGATAAGGGGAATGGAACCCAGGCTCCCCTCCTGCTAGGCACATCAGCCCTCATCATTAGTAAACATTTTCAGAGAAGGGCACCACTAAGTTTCCTAGCTGGCCTTAAACTCACTCTGTACCCTAGGATGTCCTTTAGTCTCCAATGCCCCTGCCTCACCCTCTCAGGCATCTGGGATTACAGGAATATGCCAGTAGACTCATCACCCCCTCCTAACTTCTAGGGCACCTCTTACTTTGGGTCCCCCCCAGGACTTGCTTCTCTTTTATATTCTAAATGCTAGATTTTTCCATACTCTACCCACTTTGTGCATTGTGACCTTAAAGCAACAGCTGTTATTGGTGACTTCTCATCTGTACCCCTAGCCTGAGCTTCTTCTGTGGGCTTCTCAACTGCCAACATTACACTTCAGCTTAGATGCTGTCTTAGTCCCTTTTTGATTTATAAATAAGAGGAGCTTATTTGGTTTATCATTCTGAAGGCTAAGAAGTTCAAGAACATGACTGTAGCCTCTTGGTAAGGGCCTCTGTGTCACCTTAGAACATGACGGAAGGGACAGCCATCTCACAAGATGGCACAACTCACTAACCACCTTAGAAACCTTGTGTGTCCACACAGTAACAGTGGCCTTCAAATGTCATCATGGGTGCCAAAGGAGCCTCCCAGACCATAGCAGATGACTGTCAAGCTGTTCCTCATTAGGATGTATGATAAACCCACTTTCTTGTCTTCTCAGGGGGAGTCAGTTCCCTCAGCTCCTGGGCAGATGCTGTAGACATTCCTCAGGCATCTTGTTACTGAGACACTGGTTGTTAACACCTTCATTGGCGTCTTGACCTGACTACCTGGCTGCTTAGCTTACACTGTCATTCATACTTTATCCCCAGCAGCACTCACCTCTTTGGGCTCTAAACCCAGCTAGATTCCCATCACCACTCTAATCTGCCACTTCCTAGAACACATCCACCTTACCCTTCCCAGGTACCTTTGCAATCACTTCTGCCTGATACTGTCTTCTTTTTTTTCAGATAGGGTCTCACTATGTGGCTCTGGCGTTCTTGGCACTCACTCTATAGACTGGGCTGGCTTTGAACTCAGAGATCCACCTGCCTCTGACTACTGAGTGTTGGAATTAGAGGTGTGCCCCACCGTACCCAACTGATAAGATCCTCTTCCTGGGGTTTGCAGGGCTTTGTCTTTCATGGGGATCAGCAGCCCACATGAAGATCACCTTCAGAGAGGTTCACTTTCAACTAAAGTACACTTGTGGCTAACTCCCTGCTTTTGGCCCCCTTTCCCTGTCTTAATTCAGAATGCTTATAACTACTTAACGTTGTATTTCCACTTGTTGGTAGACTTCTCTATATCTCAGTGAGAATATATACAGTCCTGGAAAATATCATAATTATATAAATGAAGCCACTGTAAAGAAACTTGAAGGCCACTCACCTTCTGTCACCACTTTACATTTTGACCCATTTTACACTCCGTGTACAGTGAATCTTATTTTCCACTGATCTCCACTATCAGTGTTTTTTTTTTTTCATGGAGAAAAGTGACTGCAATATTAAATTTAAAATTCACCAAGGACAATAATACGTACTCCATGACAGTAAGCAATTAATTCTCCCATGTAGCTCACAGAAGAAACAGTCATTCAGACAATTGAATGTGACCACTGCTGGCAGCATGTGTACATCTAGCCAGGCTGCGGCAGTGACATTTGTCCTGAATACAATAAAGCATAGAACGATCAGGGCGGTTGTGGTGTGTCCTACAGCCACTGTCTGGAAAGCAATAGAAATGCTCTGATGAATTTCTTCCACTAGAGCTCACTCTTTCTGTGGAAGGGGAAATCCTTTTGAGTACAATGCATGCAAACATATGTAGTTAGTACTCATTCTTCTTAAGACCTGAGAAGTAGGGGCTGGAGACATGGCTCAGCAGTCAAGAATGCTGGCTGCTCTTCCAGAGGACCCAGGTTCAATTCCTAGCACAGACTTGGTGGCTCACAACCATCTTTAATTCCATTTCAACACCATCTTCTGGTCTCCCCGGGCAGCAGGTGTGCGCATGATCCACAGACATACAGACATAGAGGTAAAATAGTAACACCAAAAATTGAAAATAAGTAAATCTTACACACACACACACACACACACACACACACACACACACACACACACAGTGCTAAGTAGATCAGGATTGACAGGTCCTGGAAGCTAAAGCTGAAATGACCCATTGCTATTGTTTCTTTAGATTCTGCACTGCCTTTCCTTGCCAGCAAATCCTCACAGCCGGCCACTTGGCTCCCTCTTCTTTCCCAGGAGTCTAGCAGATGTTAAGCGCTCTCTCCCTGGTGCTAGTGAACTGTGTTGCCCCAGTCAGAGTTATTGATTTCCCGTTATTCCTAGAGGGCACACGATGCATTTCCATTAGTGTAAACACTTTTAAGACTGGCTTTTATTCTGTCCTTCCTCACATCAGTCTGGCCGATCAGGGCATCTGTTTGTTTCCACTTTGGAGCATAAAGGAATGATGCTTTGGGAGGGTCTGGATGTGCCGAAGTTTGTTTGTAAAACCTACTGCCTTCTCACAAGAGCCTTGAGGCAAGTTCTCTTAAAAGTAATAGAGTGTAGTTAACTTTTGAGACCTGCTCTGGGCTAGATTGGGTTTTATTTATTTATTTTTTTTAGAGGTAATAAAGTAATACAACACATTGATGTATGTTCTCTTTGGAATTAGCTAGGGCAAAGTTTGTGGACTTCTGAGAGTACATAAAACAAAACAAAGCAATGGATGAAGGAAAGCAGTTACAAACCACACCCTTAACGATTAACTAGACCATTTAGGAGACAGCCTTTTGTTGTTGTTGTTGTTGTTGTTGTTGTTGTTGTTGTTGTTGTTGTTCTTGGGCACTTGGAAATGGACACATGAAAAAGTCACAGTCAGTGCTGGAGAGGTGGCTCAGCAGTTCGGAGCGCTGGCTGCCCTTGCAGAGGGCCACCGTTTGGCTCCCAGAACCCACAAGGCAGCTCATGACTATAATTCCAGTTCCAGGGGATTCGATCCCTTCTTCTCACCTCCACGGGTACCAGGGCACACATGTGGAGCACATCTGTCCATTCAGGCAAACTCCCACACACATAAAATAAAACGAGCTGATCTTAAGAAAAGAAAGTCACGTTGTTTAAAACATTTCAGGAAAAGATGTGGACATGGATCTGGGTTTCCCCTACTGATGATTAAGGTCGGCCATTTCTTCTATGAGTTAGCAAAACAAAACAAAACAAAAACAAAACAAAACAAAACAAAAAAAACTCCTTCAATCAGAAAAACCAAGAAATGACCCCCCCTCCTATTAAACAGTGTAAATAGCTCATAGGGTTATAGAATGTTTTCCCTTTAGGAAATAAAACAGTGAGTATGAAGAGAAAATATGAATATGACATAAGGAAAGGGCGGGTGTCAGGAGGACGGCTGAGGGGAAGCCTCCAGCCACCCATCCTCCTAGCATCTCTTACAGTGACTGCAAAGCACCTCTCCTGTTCTAGCTTGCGTCAACACACCTGCGTGGCCTCGCTGTGGGAAATTACCTTCCCATGGTCCTAACTCAAATGCCATCTGCACTTCAATTTCTCATGCTCTACTAGGTAAAGACAAATCTCGTAGCTTCTTTCTTTTACAAGGTGACAAGAAAGGTCGCTCCAAACACACATGTCCTTGATCAGTTCTCGAAACATCTGTATTTATACTTGACTTCTACCATAGTAGGCGGGGTTCTCTAGAGGAAAAGACCCAATAGAAATGTGTGTGTGTGTGTGTGTGTGTGTGTGTGTGTGTGTGTGTGTGTGTGTGTGTGTATTTACCAGCTTGGCTTTCAGCCTGTGGTCAGCTCACCAATGGCTGTCTCCCAACAGAAAGTCGAAGAATTCAATGGTTGTATAGTTGATGATGTTGGATGCCTCAGCCTCTCTTCAGTCTACATTGGAATCCTAGTGAGGCAAGCCCCAATCTCAATGAAGGAATGCTGTACCAAAAAGATAAACAAACCTGCTAGTGAGAGGGAGGGCAAGCAAGCAAAAAAAAGCCAAAAGCAAAATCTTCCTTCTCCCATGTCCTTTTATGTCCCAAATCTGGGATGCAACCTGGTGGTGTGACCCAGATTTAGGGTATGTCTTCCCACCTTGAAAGATTCAGACTTAGTGTGTGGGTCCTCTCTCCTCGAATGATTCAATCAAGAAAAGTCCCTCACAGGTGTGGCCAGCTGCTTGGGTGTTAGTTGACTTCAGATGCTCAAGTTGACAGCCAAGATAAGCCACCATATGCACTGTCTCTAATTATCTACTTTCTTCTTTCCTTTGTGTTACGATTTTCATGGTCTCTCTCTATCTGGATGGTAAAGACGAAACAAAACAACCAGTTTCCCCGGCGTAGCTAGTGTTGGACTGACACATAGTGCTCTCTGTGCTGTGTCTCTTGCCTCCATCCATCCCTGCTCCCACTCCAGGAAGCGCAGGAGGGGTTGTGCCTTCATAGCTCTCAGGGATCATGGTTCATCCCCGTAAACAGATACTTGGGTTCTTACCATCTGCTGAGCTGAGTTCATGTATGGGGAGTTATCAGAACAGGGAAAAGTCATCTGAGCTCCCTGGAGCTTACATTTCAGTGGGGACGATGGGCACGGCAAATAAATAAGCAGAGTCTACTGTATAACAAGGCTGCCGAGAATTAATTCAGCCAAGCGCTACTATGGCAACTTTGTCAATCAGAAGCAAAGGATTGCTGAGGAAAAAAATCAGGCTCTCTGGCTTCTTAATAAGAAACAGAAATATCACCCCTAGCACAAGGACAGACTGCAGGGCACCGCTACTCACTGTCATCTGGAGTCCTGTTGCTAGGACACTGGTAAGCATAGAAAAAGCTAAGGACTCTTTCCAGCTGGGGACATTTTTGGTGGAATGATGTCCTGATATTCACATTTCTGAATTCAGTTCTGAAATACGTATGAATAGAGATTAGCTGGAAAAGAAATATGTCTGTAAAGTTGACTTTGAAAATTGTTTGAAGCTTGCTAATATAATGCTACAAAAATGATAAATAAACTATTAAATTATGACTGCGTTGACATTTTATAGTAACATATTAGAATCTGTCATCAGTTCTAATATGGCATGCCTGTTGTACTCACCAACTCACTGCACGATGATCACTGCCCAAGACCCACACAGGATTGGGACCGCGAGCATTCTGTCATACATGGGCAAGGAACACATGAAGCCTCATTGCTTCCTGAGGTTCTGTGTGCAGGTAATGGTTGCTGGAGGGAAAAGGTGTCCTTTTCTTTAGTGATGTAGTCACTGCTAGGTTGCCCTGCTCTGGTAAATTCCTTCCCGCTTGTGCTTCCACAAGCAACCATAACTAACCTACTCAGTGGGTTACAGTAGCAGGTATCAAAGTGAGCAATGCTTATTTGAAAGAAGGACTTCAGCGAGAGGAGAGGGTGAGGGTATAATGATCAAAAGTCATTATATATAGGGAATAAATTGTCAAATAATAAGTAGAAACTTTTGCAGTTTTGAATTTAAAAGGTTATCCACATTTTTAGTAAACCCTATTCTTTCTCTTAATTACCCCAAAACCAAAACCAATTGATCAACCATTAAACCAAAATAGAACTTTCCTTTGATTTTCCTCTGGCCTTAGTTTCTCAGGATAAAGTAATAACTGTTCAAGTTTTAGCCTCAATTTCTTCCCTAAGTAGAAAGGAGGACTTGTCTACTAGCAGAGAGCAGTACCAAGCCCCCTGAATTCCAGAATGCTGATAACAATTCTCAAAAAACAAAATAAGTGAACTTTTCATAACAGGCCACGCCAGGAGGATGAGCTTATCTCTCCTGGGCTTGTTGGCTGAGCACATTTCACCTGGTCATTCTCCTCATACTTATAATATACCTTTAGGTCAAAAATATGTCATTGAGAGTCATGCAGAAAGCGAGCAAGCCATGCCTCAGCATACCTCTATATGTGTGTAACTAAAGCTGGCTGTGCATTTATGGTGACAATGCTATGACAATCCCAGTGTTTGCTATCAATCATTCGTCTGTTCCTTGTGCCACTCACTGGAGTCTTGCTAGAAAGCAGCAATCCCCAGGGCAGTTGCGTATGGAGACAGAGGTAAAATTGGTGTTGTTCATATTAGGGTGAGATGGTTCTAATAACACCCATTCAAAGAGGTGAGGCAGGTCCAAGTGCCCATGCATTAGCTCCTAGTGGGAGATAGGCTGGTGATCACGGCTAGTTCTGAGGCAAGGCCCACAAAGGCGGCGGGGGAGGGGAGTGCGAGGTTGAGGGAGTCCAGCACTTACATAAAATCAGAAAGCTGAGCTACTCTTCTGTAGGCATTTCTGGAAGTCACCATAGGGGGATGCCTATTGTAAAGGAACCCAGCAAAGTAAGCATTGTTTCCCCATATTCCTGTTGAGACCACAGCTACATATCTCCTCTGGAAGAGGCACCTCTCCCTTTCACCATCTCTGAGTAGCCTCTAGACCTCTGCAGGGACCTAAGACTTAGTCAGGGACATCAGGTGATCTGTGCTGTGCAGTGGATGGGAAGAGACAGGGAAAAAGAGCTTCCTCCTTTCCTTTTATCATAGCCAGTGAGAAACAGAACCATCAGTTTCCTCCACTTGTCTCTCAGGATAAACCCAGCTGAATTATGCTAGAAAACCAACCCTGTTTCTTGACCTTCCCTGTGTCTCTTCCACTGTCTCTGGCTCTGTTTGTCTCATGCTTGCAAGAAGGGTATGAAGTTGATAGGTTCAACACCAGTTTGTAGATAAAGTGACTGAAACCTGTGCAGGTGAAAAATCACCTTTTCCTCCTGCCTTTTGCTCTCATCTTAAATTTAAATACCTGCGATTCCACAAACTTCAAATAACCACTTTTCACTAAAGTAAACTCAAAATGGTACAGAGATTACTGTCATTGCATTGCACTGAAACCAAGGTAGACCAGATATGTGCTGACTCAAAATGATGAGTCTGAGGAGGGACGGAAAGTAGGAATTGAAATACGAAAAAAAAAGAAAAAAAACAAACAACAACAACAACAACAACAAAAATAACCACAGATGCAGGAAATCAGATTAAGAGTTTTGAAACAAGAAAACATGATTTTTATGACAAACGAAGCAAAGGGGTGAATTAGGAGATAAATGACACAGCATTCCTTTATTCTCTTTTAAAAACTATCTTAGAGCTACTCTCACCATCTTCCTCCACTCACCATCTTCAAGATGTCTCTTTGATATCTTCTTAAAAAAAAAAAAAAAGAAAGAAAGCCATCTTCCAGGTAAACACCACAAAGTGTCCCCCCCCACCCCGCCCCATTCCTCCCCTCACTCTCCACTTCCTTAACTCATCTTTCTATCTCCAGGAAGAGGAAGGGAGTAATTGAGAAACTATTTTTCAGTGAATGAGGTTTTTGACCAGAGTCCAAAAGAAATCTCCGGAGATTGCTTTTAAACTAAAAGCAATTTCACACCAGCAGAAAACTTTAGTTTCATGGAACAAAGTCGAAATGGGAGAAGTCAGAGGGTGCCTTCCGACTAAGAGGCTGGTTCAGCTATGCAGCCCAGTTACCACCAAGAAGTATCTCTATCTGCAACCGACCAAGAAATAAAAAGATAATTTCCTTAATGATATTGTCATTTATCTAGGACAAGTGAAGATACTCTATCACTCATTTTATTTGCAGTCATGGCTTTTACTAAATACATTTTAGCATCCAAGGTCAGTTTCGTTTGTAGTATTTTTGTGTAATACGGAGAGACCAAAGACTCTATATGGAGGGAGAAAACGCTATATTCAACATCAGCAACAATTTGCATATAGAATCTCCATTCCATTTTCTACAAATAATTTTATACAAAATATTCCAAGTTCACTTACCATTATACATTGATTTTTTTCTGAGCACCCTAAGCCGTGTGTCTGTTTGCTACTGATGTCTGAAAATCATGGAAAGGCAAGGTTGATTTGCTCACAGGTAGAACGGATGATGCAGTATCTTTTAATTTTCTTCATGTATACATATTTTCTATTGGCAGCTTGCGATGATCCCCTGATCTAGAGACTGCTAGGTGTTGTAGAGTACCACTCTTCTGTCTCCTCCTCATCATGGCTCAGTCTCTCTGACTAGGAAAGTCCTAAGGGACCAGGCACTGTTTCTAGCATACTTGTTTCATCTTTTCTATATGAGCGAACAGCTTCATATTGACTCAGTGGTTTGAAATCTCAAATTAATGTTTTGTTCATCACATTTTCATCTCCAATGTGGTTGAAAATTCACTAAACAAGTTCAGTACCTTCAGTGATCATCTAATTATTAAAAGCGAAAGTGTGTCTTTTCATGTCTATGAACCCATCTCAAATATTCTTTTATATTTAGAGTGTTCTTACATCATGGGATAATTATGATTTTTTTTGTCTGGTGGTTTAAGGTCTGAGACCAAGTGAGGCTCCTGACAGAATCCTCGCAGCACCGTCTTGTCTTTCCTCTGAGAGACGGAGGCCCTGTGCAGTTTTCCCTTTACAGGAAATGACTAATGGCAGTCTAAGGGGTCCTCACTGCTGCTCTCCCACATCGGCTCCTCCATCTTGTCTCAACCCCATCTGATCAGCACGCAGGCAGGCTAGAGTTCTTTGGCACTTTAGCATTCTGTACAATTTCTAGAGAGGAGCACAGTAAAATACTTCAGTGGAGCTTGGCTATTGTCTTCTTATATAAGATAAGAAATTATAGGGCTTATACTTTTGAAAGTAACAAGATAAAATATCACAAATTTATTAAGCCTAGACCAGTTACTCCCTTTGTTTGAAAGTGTAATGTATATACAATGGAGTAAGCAGTAAACATGCAGGTCATTTCCATACTAGTTTCTAATTACCAGATAGAAAAAAAAAGCTTAAGAATCTGAGTAATGACATAATTTTTATTTTGAATGCATACCAATACCCAATGTACATAAAATCATAATTGCCAAGTGGAACGGATACATCTAGCAGCCAGATGAATTGACATGATTTTAAAACAAGCGTTTAGAGAAAGCCAGTTTTGGGTGTCTTGCTGCTTAAGGCAAAGCAGGTTACAGATATGCTTACGTGTTGACTTTCTGACAGGACTGGGAATTCCCACACTTCATGGGAGATGTTGATGTGAATCTCCCTGGGTTGCACACGCCTCACATGCAGTTCAAGATTCCCTTCTTCCAGAAGATCTTCAAAGAAGAATACCGCATTCACATAACAGGTATGCGACATGACACCGTTGGATGCTTTCACTTAACAATGCACGATGGCGCTAGGTGGGCTGGTGACCCAGTGCCATCCATCTGGGCTGTAGGCTCATGGTGGCTTTGGCAGGTGAGGTATTAACCTCCAACAAGCACATAGGAATGAGGACTATGATAGAGAAGGCTAGCCCATTTCTTACCTGCCTTGAACAGCTCACCACAGTCACACTCTATTGGCAGTAACTAGTAGAGGTCTGTCCTTAGAGACAAGGAGCACATGGCAATGCAGCCCCTAGTTGAGTAGCCACCGCAGTGTCTGGCGTGGCATTCAGGTATGTGATAACCAAGGAGCGGGGTACAAACT